>NC_139217.1:10832044-10834544 GCF_055691185.1 Crinia signifera | reverse complement strand
GACTAAGAAAAAATTCCACATCTGGACCTTTATACAGTGCATTCCCCTCGATCAATCTCCTGACAGCCAGAAGTCCCTGGTCGTTGGGGATGACCGTATAAAGGCTTGATACATCAAGGGTACAAAGTAAACACTCATCAGGTATACTATCCAACTCATTAAGGCGTTCAAGGAAAGAAGTAGTATCTCGTAGGAACCCTTTAGTGGCAGTTACACAAGGTTGTAACATGGCGTCTATATATGTAGAGATATTCTGAAAAAGAGAGCCTCTGGCGGCTATAATGGGTCTACCCGGTGGGGGCAAAATGCCCTTATGGATCTTGGGAAGTGTGTAGAGCAAGGGTACCACTGGTTCATGTTGTTGTAATGCTTTAGATAAATCAGAACTGATAATACCAGAAGCGACACCCTCACTCAACACACTATCCAATTCTTTGGCAAATTGATCTGTAGGATCTTTGCGAAGCAGTCTATACACATTTTGGTCGGCAAGTTGTTTATCAATTTCCAACATATAATCTGGCAAATTTTGCAATACAATTGCCCCGCCCTTGTCGGCGGGGCGTATTACAAGATCAGTATAAGAGCTCAAATCCTTCAATGCCATGGATTCATCTCGGGAGAGATTACTAAAGTTGTTGATGTTACCTGAGGGTTCAGAGAGTTCAATAGACACCTCATGGGCTAGCATCCTGTTAAAGGTTTTGATGGTTGCATTGTTGGATAATGGCTCAAATACTGATCTCGGTTGGAGTTTACGTACTTGTTCAGGGATGTCATTAACAGTAGTACCAATCACATTACTTTTATTTTTAGTAAAATACTCTTTCAATTTCAAAGATCTAGACAATTTATATTTTTATTTATATGTGTGTGTGTGTATATATATATATATATATATATATATATATATATATATATATATATATATATAATGTGTGTGTGTATATATATTTGTGTGTGGAGAACGTAGGGACGAACCGGCACTCAAGTATCCAAGGAGTAAATTGCCCCGGGTGCCAACGAGAAGGAGTGAAATATAGTGAAGAATGGACGTGTCACTCCAGGGGTCTTTTTCAAAGATTTTATATCATATAAGCAAAATGGTTACA
The DNA here is from genome assembly GCF_055691185.1 of Crinia signifera. Taxonomy (NCBI): domain Eukaryota; kingdom Metazoa; phylum Chordata; class Amphibia; order Anura; family Myobatrachidae; genus Crinia; species Crinia signifera. The sequence goes on along the minus strand of NC_139217.1, from coordinate 10,833,432 downwards.
TGGCAAGGTCAATGTTTCGATACTCAGAGGTATCGTTGTCAAGACAGCATGTAACAAGCATGAAGGTATATGCCCGCACGGCGGCGGGACCAGACATATATAACATAAGAAATCACTTACTGGCTCCATGTGATGCCGACCAGTCACCGGGTGCAGCGCGCACACCTCCTGTCACTGAGGCAGGAGCGCGCACCACTGACGTCACCCCGCCTGCTGCATAGCAACGCAGACAGGTAGGGCGAGCATCCCCGGCAACCAATCAGAATCCCCACAAGCCGGGACAGACGCATGAATAAAACAACAGAGCGTATACATGTCAAATAACCAGCGCGGGGGATCGTTGGAGATGCGGGGGGATAGCACTGCTGACGGAGGGGCATAGCAAGGTCCAATGTCAGAGTCAGCGCGGCAGAGTGCAACAATATAGCCAGAGTCAGTGTCGATAACCATATCAGCATGGTCCATACAGCAGAAGTAGCACTGCTGGGGATATCCAGTACGGGATCAAAGGAGAAGCGGGTGTATAGCGCTGCTAGCAGAGGGGCAGATGAGGGGCACTGATAATACGTGAAAGGTGCTGTAGCAACGTCCAGACCCAAAGATATTGCGGCAATGTGCAGCTGTGGGGCAATGGTGGAATCAAAGTCAATGTCGACAGCCGTGTCAACATGCGTGCGGTCGCATCTCAAGAATTCAGAAAAATAAACTCCAGTTCATCCTGTCATTTAAGCCGAATGGCTTGACAGTATTGAGTTTGTGAATCCATTTGGCCTCAAGTTTCAGTAAGAGGCCATCTCGGTCACCCCCTCTGGTCAACACAGGTACGTGGTCGATGAGTATAAACTTAATATCAGCAACTGTGTGCCCAGCCTCCAAGCAGTGACGGGCCACCGGTTGGTCTGCTTTTTTGGAAGAGATGGCATTGTTTATGGCGGAACGGTGAAGGGCCATACGTTCCCTGATGGTTCTTATAGTTTTGCCGACATAATGCTGTCGGCACGGACAAAAAAGCAGATAAATAACATGAGTGGTGAGGCAAGTCAAGACCTGGTGAATGCGGAAAGACTGGTTACAATGAGGGTGCTGGAAGGTCTTGCATACTACCAAATTGCGGCAGGTGGTACATTTGAGGCATCGGTAGCAGCCAGGTGGTTTATGTAAAAAGTGGGCTTTGGGAGCTGTAGACTCGAAGCCGGTGATGTCGGCGTGCATGACCTTGTCCTTGATATTCTTGCCTCGTGTGTAGCAGGCCATGGGGCGAACTCTATTGAAACATGGAAGTGAGCGATCAGATTTAACGATAGGCCACAGGGCTGTGGTGGCACGTTGGACCACTGGGCTGGCGGTGGTGTACCGTTGTTTCCATGGTAGAGTGTCTTTTTTGGTAC